>NC_141275.1:16932500-16935594 GCF_054856545.1 Hippocampus guttulatus | reverse complement strand
AACCCTAACCCTAACCCTAACCCTAACCCTATCCCTAACCCTAACCCTAACCCTAACCCTAACCCTAACCCTAACCCTAACCCTAACCCTAACCCTAACCCTAACCCTAACCCTAACCCTAACCCTAACCCTAACCCTAACCCTAACCCTAACCCTAACCCTAACCCTAACCCTAACCCTAACCCTAACCCTAACCCTAACCCTAACCCTAACCCTAACCCTAACCCTAACCCTAACCCTAACCCTAACCCTAACCCTAACCCTAACCCTAACCCTAACCCTAACCCTAACCCTAACCCTAACCCTAACCCTAACCCTAACCCTAACCCTAACCCTAACCCTAACCCTAACCCTAACCCTAACCCTAACCCTAACCCTAACCCTAACCCTAACCCTAACCCTAACCCTAACCCTAACCCTAACCCTAACCCTAACCCTAACCCTAACCCTAACCCTAACCCTAACCCTAACCCTAACCCTAACCCTAACCCTAACCCTAACCCTAACCCTAACCCTAACCCTAACCCTAACCCTAACCCTAACCCTAACCCTAACCCTAACCCTAACCCTAACCCTAACCCTAACCCTAACCCTAACCCTAACCCTAACCCTAACCCTAACCCTAACCCTAACCCTAACCCTAACCCTAACCCTAACCCTAACCCTAACCCTAACCCTAACCCTAACCCTAACCCTAACCCTAACCCTAACCCTAACCCTAACCCTAACCCTAACCCTAACCCTAACCCTAACCCTAACCCTAACCCTAACCCTAACCCTAACCCTAACCCTAACCCTAACCCTAACCCTAACCCTAACCCTAACCCTAACCCTAACCCTAACCCTAACCCTAACCCTAACCCTAACCCTAACCCTAACCCTAACCCTAACCCTAACCCTAACCCTAACCCTAACCCTAACCCTAACCCTAACCCTAACCCTAACCCTAACCCTAACCCTAACCCTAACCCTAACCCTAACCCTAACCCTAACCCTAACCCTAACCCTAACCCTAACCCTAACCCTAACCCTAACCCTAACCCTAACCCTAACCCTAACCCTAACCCTAACCCTAACCCTAACCCTAACCCTAACCCTAACCCTAACCCTAACCCTAACCCTAACCCTAACCCTAACCCTAACCCTAACCCTAACCCTAACCCTAACCCTAACCCTAACCCTAACCCTAACCCTAACCCTAACCCTAACCCTAACCCTAACCCTAACCCTAACCCTAACCCTAACCCTAACCCTAACCCTAACCCTAACCCTAACCCTAACCCTAACCCTAACCCTAACCCTAACCCTAACCCTAACCCTAACCCTAACCCTAACCCTAACCCTAACCCTAACCCTAACCCTAACCCTAACCCTAACCCTAACCCTAACCCTAACCCTAACCCTAACCCTAACCCTAACCCTAACCCTAACCCTAACCCTAACCCTAACCCTAACCCTAACCCTAACCCTAACCCTAACCCTAACCCTAACCCTAACCCTAACCCTAACCCTAACCCTAACCCTAACCCTAACCCTAACCCTAACCCTAACCCTAACCCTAACCCTAACCCTAACCCTAACCCTAACCCTAACCCTAACCCTAACCCTAACCCTAACCCTAACCCTAACCCTAACCCTAACCCTAACCCTAACCCTAACCCTAACCCTAACCCTAACCCTAACCCTAACCCTAACCCTAACCCTAACCCTAACCCTAACCCTAACCCTAACCCTAACCCTAACCCTAACCCTAACCCTAACCCTAACCCTAACCCTA
Source organism: Hippocampus guttulatus (assembly GCF_054856545.1). Taxonomy (NCBI): domain Eukaryota; kingdom Metazoa; phylum Chordata; class Actinopteri; order Syngnathiformes; family Syngnathidae; genus Hippocampus; species Hippocampus guttulatus. The sequence continues at coordinate 16,933,817 of NC_141275.1, read as the reverse complement.
ACCCTAACCCTAACCCTAACCCTAACCCTAACCCTAACCCTAACCCTAACCCTAACCCTAACCCTAACCCTAACCCTAACCCTAACCCTAACCCTAACCCTAACCCTAACCCTAACCCTAACCCTAACCCTAACCCTAACCCTAACCCTAACCCTAACCCTAACCCTAACCCTAACCCTAACCCTAACCCTAACCCTAACCCTAACCCTAACCCTAACCCTAACCCTAACCCTAACCCTAACCCTAACCCTAACCCTAACCCTAACCCTAACCCTAACCCTAACCCTAACCCTAACCCTAACCCTAACCCTAACCCTAACCCTAACCCTAACCCTAACCCTAACCCTAACCCTAACCCTAACCCTAACCCTAACCCTAACCCTAACCCTAACCCTAACCCTAACCCTAACCCTAACCCTAACCCTAACCCTAACCCTAACCCTAACCCTAACCCTAACCCTAACCCTAACCCTAACCCTAACCCTAACCCTAACCCTAACCCTAACCCTAACCCTAACCCTAACCCTAACCCTAACCCTAACCCTAACCCTAACCCTAACCCTAACCCTAACCCTAACCCTAACCCTAACCCTAACCCTAACCCTAACCCTAACCCTAACCCTAACCCTAACCCTAACCCTAACCCTAACCCTAACCCTAACCCTAACCCTAACCCTAACCCTAACCCTAACCCTAACCCTAACCCTAACCCTAACCCTAACCCTAACCCTAACCCTAACCCTAACCCTAACCCTAACCCTAACCCTAACCCTAACCCTAACCCTAACCCTAACCCTAACCCTAACCCTAACCCTAACCCTAACCCTAACCCTAACCCTAACCCTAACCCTAACCCTAACCCTAACCCTAACCCTAACCCTAACCCTAACCCTAACCCTAACCCTAACCCTAACCCTAACCCTAACCCTAACCCTAACCCTAACCCTAACCCTAACCCTAACCCTAACCCTAACCCTAACCCTAACCCTAACCCTAACCCTAACCCTAACCCTAACCCTAACCCTAACCCTAACCCTAACCCTAACCCTAACCCTAACCCTAACCCTAACCCTAACCCTAACCCTAACCCTAACCCTAACCCTAACCCTAACCCTAACCCTAACCCTAACCCTAACCCTAACCCTAACCCTAACCCTAACCCTAACCCTAACCCTAACCCTAACCCTAACCCTAACCCTAACCCTAACCCTAACCCTAACCCTAACCCTAACCCTAACCCTAACCCTAACCCTAACCCTAACCCTAACCCTAACCCTAACCCTAACCCTAACCCTAACCCTAACCCTAACCCTAACC